>NW_025727618.1:0-45125 GCF_021461385.2 Schistocerca piceifrons
ATACAAAAGGCACAATGCCGACTTAAGTACAAGAAAACTGAGTCTTCTTACTGTCTACGTTTTGAACCATTCCTGTGACACTAGGTATAGATTCCGATGCTTCACTTCAGGTTTACTGTATCCCTCTGACCTTCTTATTGACGATGAAACAAAGAAATTGCATCGGAATTAAATACAAAAGGCACAATGCTGACTTAAGTACAAGAAAACTGACTCTTCTTACTGTCTATGATTTGAACCATTCCTGTGACACTAGGTATAGATTCCGATGCTTCACTTCAGGTTTGTTGAATCACTCTGACCTTCTTATTGACGATGAAACACAGATATTGCATCGGTATTAAATACAAATGGCACAATGACGACCTAAGTACAAGAAAACTGACTCTTCTTATTGTCTATGTTTTGAACCATTCCTGTTACACTAGTTATAGATTCCGATGCTTCACTTCAGGTTTACTGTATTCCTCTGACCTTCTTATTGACGATGAAACACAGAAATTGCATCGGAATTAAATACAAAAGGCTCAATGCCGACATAAGTACAAGAAGACTGAGTCTTCATAGTGCCTATGTTTTGAACCATTCCTGTGACACTAGTTATAGATGCCGATGCCTCACTTCAGGTTTACTGTATCCCTCTGACCTTCTTATTGAAGATGAAACACAGATATTGCATCGGAATGAAATACAAAAAGCACAATGCCGACTAAAGTCACAAGAAAACTGACTCTTCTTTCTGTCTATGTTTGAACCATTCCTGTGACACTAGTTATCGGTTCCGATGCTTCACTTCAGGTTTACTGTATCCCTCTGACCTTCTTATTGACGATGAAACACAGAAATTTC
Source organism: Schistocerca piceifrons (assembly GCF_021461385.2). Taxonomy (NCBI): domain Eukaryota; kingdom Metazoa; phylum Arthropoda; class Insecta; order Orthoptera; family Acrididae; genus Schistocerca; species Schistocerca piceifrons. The sequence continues at coordinate 850 of NW_025727618.1, forward strand.
ATCGGAATTAAATAAAAAATTCACAATGCCGACTTAAGTACAAGAAAACTGAGTCTTCTTACTGGCAATGTTTTGAACCATTCCTGTGACACGAGGTATAGATTCCGATGATTCACTTCAGGTTTACTGTATCCCTCTGACCTTCTTATTGACGATGAAACACAGAAATTGCATCGGAATTAAAAACAAATGGCACAATGCCGACTTAAGTACAAGATAACTGAGTCTTCTTACTGTGTATGTTTTGAAAAATTCCTGTGACACTAGGCATAGATTCCGATGCTTCACTTCAGGTTTACTGTATCCCTCTGACCTTCTTGTTGACGATGAAACACAGAAATTGCATCGGAGTTAAGTACAAAAGGCACAATGCCGATTTAAGTACAAGAAAACTGACTCTTCTTGCTGTCTATGTTTTGAACCATGCCTGTGACACTAGTTATTGGTTCCGATGCTTCACTTCAGGTTTACTGTATCCCTCTGACCTTCTTATTGGCGATGAAACACAGAAATTTCATCGGAATTAAATAACAAATTCACAATGCCGACTTATGTACAAGAAAACTGACTCTTCTTACTGTCTATGTTTTGAACCATTCCTGTGACACTAGTTATAGATTCCGATGCTTAACCTCAGGTTTACTGTATCCCTCTGACCTTTTTATTGACGATGAAACACAGATATTGCAACGGAATTAAATACAAAAAGCACAATACCGACTTAAGTACAAGAAAACTGACTCTTCTTAGTGTCTATGTTTTGAACCATTCATGTGACACTAGTTATAGATTCCGCTGCTTCACTTCGGGTTTACTGTATCCCTCTGACCTTTTTATTGACGATGAAACACAGAAATTGCATCTGAATGAAATACAAAAGGCACAATGCCGACTTAAGTACAAGAAAACTGACTCTTCTTACTGTCTATGCTTTGAACCATTCCTGTGACACTATTTATAGATTCCGATGCTTCACTTCAGGTTTACTGTATCCCTCTGACCTTCTTATTAACGATGAAACACAGAAATTGCATCGGAATTAAAAACAAAAGGCACAATGCCGACTTAAGTACAAGAAAACTGAGTCTTCTTACTGTCTATGTTTTGAACCATTCCTGTGACACTAGGCATAGATTCCGATGCTTCACTTCAGGTTTACTGTATCCCTCTGACCTTCTTGTTGACGATGAAACACAGAAATTGCATCGGAGTTAAGTACAAAAGGCACAATGCCGACTTAAGTACAAGAAAACTGACTCTTCTTGCTGTCTATGTTTTGAACCATGCCTGTGACACTAGTTATGGATTCCGATGCTTCACTTCAGGTTTACTGTATCCCTCTGACCTTCTTATTGACGATGAAACACAGAAATTGCATCGGAATTAAATACAAATGGCACAATGCCGACTTAAGTACAAGATAACTGACTCTTCTTACTGTCTATGTTTTGAACTATTCATGTGACACTAGTTATACATTCCGATGCTTCACTTCAGGTTTACTGTATCCCTCTGACATTCTTATTGACGATGAAACACAGATATTGCATCGGAATTAAATACAAAAGGCACAATGCCGTTAAGTACTAGAAAACTAACTCTTCTTACTGTTTATGATTTGAACCATTCCTGTGACACTAGTTATAGATTCCGATGCTTCACTTCAGGTTTACTGTATCCCTCTGACCTTTTTGTTGACGATGAAACACAGAAATTGCATCGGAATTAAATACAAAAGGCGCAATGCTGACTTAAGTACAAGAAAACTGACTCTTCTTACTGTCTATGTTTTGAACCATTCCTGTGACACTAGTTATAGATTCCGACGCTTCACTTCAAATTTACTCTATCCCTCTGACCTTCTTATAGACGGTGAAACACAGACATTGCATCGGAGTTAAATACAAAAGGCACAACGCCGACTTAAATACAGGAAAACTGACTCTTCTTACAGTAAATGTTTTGAACCATTCCTGTGACACTAGTTATGGATTCCGATGCTTCACTTTACGTTTGCTGAATCGCTCTGACCTTCTTATTGGCGATGAAACACAGATATTGCATCGGTATTAAATACAAATGGCACAATGACGACCTAAGTACAAGAAAACTGACTCTTCTTACTGTCTATGTTTTGAACCATTCCTGTGACACTAGTTATAGATTCCGATGCTTCACTTCAGGTTTACTGTATTCCTCTGACCTTCTTATTGACGATGAAACACAGAAATTTTATCGGAATTATATACAAAAGGCTCAATGCCGACATAAGTACAAGAAAACTGAGTCTTCATAGTGCCTATGTTTTGAACCATTCCTGTGACACTAGTTATAGATGCCGATGCTTCACTTCAGGTTTACTGTATCCCTCTGACCTTCTTATTGAAGATGAAACACAGATATTGCAATCGGAATTAAATACAAAGGGCACAATGCCGACTAAAGTCACAAGAAAACTGACTCTTCTTACTGTCTATGATTGAACCATTCCTGTGACACTAGTAATTGGTTCCGATGCTTCACTTCAGGTTTTCTGTATCCCTCTGACCTTCTTATTGACGATGAAACACAGAAATTTCATCGGAATTAAATACAAAAGGCACAATGCCGACTTAAGTACAAGAAAACTGACTCTTCTTACTGTCTATGTTTTGAACCATTCCTGTGACTCTAGTTATAGATTCCGATGCTTAACCTCAGGTTTACTGTATCCCTCTGACCTTTTTATTGACGATGAAACACAGAAATTGCATCGTAATTAAATACAAAAAGCACAATGCCGACTTAAGTACAAGAAAACTGACTCTTCTTAGTGTCTATGTTTTGAACCATTCATGTGACACTAGTTATAGATTCCGGTGCTTCACTTCGGGTTTACTGTATCCCTCTGACCTTTTTATTGACGATGAAACACAGAAATTGCATCTGAATGAAATACAAAAGGCACAATGCCGACTTAAGTACAAGAAAACTGACTCTTCTTACTGTCTATGCTTTGAACCATTCCTGTGACACTATTTATAGATTCCGATGCTTCACTTCAGGTTTACTGTATCCCTCTGACCTTCTTATTGACGATGAAACACAGAAATTGCATCGGAATTAAAAACAAAAGGCACAATGCCGACTTAAGTACAAGAAAACTGAGTCTTCTTACTGTCTATGTTTTGAACCATTCCTGTGACACTAGGTATAGATTCCGATGCTTCACTTCAGGTTTACTGTATCCCTCTGACCTTCTTGTTGACGATGAAACACAGAAATTGCATCGGAGTTAAGTACAAAAGGCACAATGCCGACTTAAGTACAAGAAAACTGACTCTTCTTGCTGTCTATGTTTTGAACCATGCCTGTGACACTAGTTATGGATTCCGATGCCTCACTTCAGGTTTACTGTATCCCTCTGACCTTCTTATTGACGATGAAACACAGATATTGCATCGTAATTAAATACAAAAGGCACAATGTCGACTTAAGTACAAGAAAACTGACTCTTCGTACTGTCTATGTTTTGAACCCTTCCTGTGACACTAGTTATAGATTCCGATGCTTCACTTCAGGTTAACTGGATCCCTCGGACCTTCGTATTGACGATGAAACACAGAAATTGCATCGGAATTAAATACAAAAGGCACAATGCCGACTTAAGTACTAGAAAACTAACTCTTCTTACTGTCCATGATTTGAACCATTCCTGTGACACTAGTTATAGATTCCGATGCTTCACTTCAGGTTTACTGTATCCCTCTGACCTTTTTGTTGACGATGAAACACAGAAATTGCATCGGAATTAAATACAAAAGGCGCTATGCCGACTTAAGTACAAGAAAACTGACTCTTCTTACTGTCTATGTTTTGAACCAATCCTGTGACACTAGTTATAGATTCCGATGCTTCACTTCAAATTTACTGTATCCCTCTGACCTTCTTATAGACGATGAAACACAGAAATTGCATCGGAGTTAAATACAAAAGGCACAACGCCGGCTTAAATACAGGAAAACTGACTCTTCTTACAGTCTATGTTTTGAACCATTCCTGTGACACTAGTTATAGATTCCGATGCTTCACTTCAGGTTTGTTGAATCACTCTGACCTTCTTATTGACGATGAAACACAGATATTGCATCGGTATTAAATACAAATGGCACAATGACGACCTAAGTACAAGAAAACTGACTCTTCCTATTGTCTATGTTTTGAACCATTCCTGTTACACTAGTTATAGATTCCGATGCTTCACTTCAGGTTTACTGTATTCCTCTGACCTTCTTATTGACGATGAAACACAGAAATTGCATCGGAATTAAATACAAAATGCTCAATGCCGACATAAGTACAAGAAGACTGAGTCTTCATAGTGCCTATGTTTTGAACCATTCCTGTGACACTAGTTATAGATGCCGATGCTTCACTTCAGGTTTACTGTATCCCTCTGACCTTCTTATTGAAGATGAAACACAGATATTGCATCGGAATGAAATACAAAAGGCACAATGCCGACTAAAGTCACAAGAAAACTGACTCTTCTTTCTGTCTATGTTTGAACCATTCCTGTGACACTAGTTATTGGTTCCGATGCTTCACTTCAGGTTTACTGTATCCCTCTGACCTTCTTATTGACGATGAAACACAGAAATTTCATCGGAATTAAATAAAAAATTCACAATGCCGACTTAAGTACAAGAAAACTGAGTCTTCTTACTGGCAATGTTTTGAACCATTCCTGTGACACGAGGTATAGATTCCGATGATTCACTTCAGGTTTACTGTATCCCTCTGACCTTCTTATTGACGATGAAACACAGAAATTGCATCGGAATTAAAAACAAATGGCACAATGCCGACTTAAGTACAAGAAAACTGAGTCTTCTTACTGTCTATGTTTTGAACCATTCCTGTGACACTAGGCATAGATTCCGATGCTTCACTTCAGGTTTACTGTATCCCTCTGACCTTCTTGTTGACGATGAAACACAGAAATTGCATCGGAGTTAAGTACAAAAGGCACAATGCCGACTTAAGTACAAGAAAACTGACTCTTCTTGCTGTCTATGTTTTGAACCATGCCTGTGACACTAGTTATTGGTTCCGATGCTTCACTTCAGGTTTACTGTATCCCTCTGACCGTCTTATTGACGATGAAACACAGAAATTTCATCGGAATTAAATAACAAATTCACAATGCCGACTTAAGTACAAGGAAACTGACTCTTCTTACTGTCTATGTTTTGAACCATTCCTGTGACACTAGTTATAGATTCCGATGCTTAACCTCAGGTTTACTGTATCCCTCTGACCTTTTTATTGACGATGAAACACAGATATTGCAACGGAATTAAATACAAAAAGCACAATACCGACTTAAGTACAAGAAAACTGACTCTTCTTAGTGTCTATGTTTTGAACCATTCATGTGACACTAGTTACAGATTCCGATGCTTCACTTCGGGTTTACTGTATCCCTCTGACCTTTTTATTGACGATGAAACACAGAAATTGCATCTGAATGAAATACAAAAGGCACAATGCCGACTTAAGTACAAGAAAACTGACTCTTCTTACTGTCTATGCTTTGAACCATTCCTGTGACACTATTTATAGATTCCGATGCTTCACTTCAGGTTTACTGTATCCCTCTGACCTTCTTATTAACGATAAAACACAGAAATTGCATCGGAATTAAAAACAAAAGGCACAATGCCGACTTAAGTACAAGAAAACTGAGTCTTCTTACTGTCTATGTTTTGAACCATTCCTGTGACACTAGGCATAGATTCCGATGCTTCACTTCAGGTTTACTGTATCCCTCTGACCTTCTTATTGACGATGAAACACAGAAATTGCATCGGAATTAAATACAAATGGCACAATGCCGACTTAAGTACAAGATAACTGACTCTTCTTACTGTCTATGTTTTGAACTATTCATGTGACACTAGTTATACATTCCGATGCTTCACTTCAGGTTTACTGTATCCCTCTGACCTTCTTATTGACGATGAAACACAGATATTGCATCGGAATTAAATACAAAAGGCACAATGCCGTTAAGTACTAGAAAACTAACTCTTCTTACTGTTTATGATTTGAACCATTCCTGTGACACTAGTTATAGATTCCGATGCTTCACTTCAGGTTTACTGTATCCCTCTGACCTTTTTGTTGACGATGAAACACAGAAATTGCATCGGAATTAAATACAAAAGGCGCAATGCTGACTTAAGTACAAGAAAACTGACTCTTCTTACTGTCTATGTTTTGAACCATTCCTGTGACACTAGTTATAGATTCCGACGCTTCACTTCAAATTTACTCTATCCCTCTGACCTTCTTATAGACGGTGAAACACAGAAATTGCATCGGAGTTAAATACAAAAGGCACAACGCCGACTTAAATACAGGAAAACTGACTCTTCTTACAGTAAATGTTTTGAACCATTCCTGTGACACTAGTTATGGATTCCGATGCTTCACTTTACGTTTGCTGAATCGCTCTGACCTTCTTATTGGCGATGAAACACAGATATTGCATCGGTATTAAATACAAAAGGCACAATGCCGACTTAAGTACAAGAAAACTGACTCTTCTTACTGTCTATGTTTTGAACCATTCCTGTGACACTAGGTATAGATTCCGATGCTTCACTTCAGGTTTACTGTATCCCTCTGACCTTCTTATTGACGATGAAACACAGAAATTGCATCGTAATTAAATACAAAAAGCACAATGCCGACTTAAGTACAAGAAAACTGACTCTTCTTAGTGTCTATGTTTTGAACCATTCATGTGACACTAGTTATAGATTCCGGTGCTTCACTTCGGGTTTACTGTATCCCTCTGACCTTTTTATTGACGATGAAACACAGAAATTGCATCTGAATGAAATACAAAAGGCACAATGCCGACTTAAGTACAAGAAAACTGACTCTTCTTACTGTCTATGCTTTGAACCATTCCTGTGACACTATTTATAGATTCCGATGCTTCACTTCAGGTTTACTGTATCCATCTGTCCTTCTCATTGACGATGAAACACAGAAATTGCATCGGAATTAAAAACAAAAGGCACAATGCCGACTTAAGTACAAGAAAACTGAGTCTTCTTACTGTCTATGTTTTGAACCATTCCTGTGACACTAGGTATAGATTCCGATGCTTCACTTCAGGTTTACTGTATCCCTCTGACCTTCTTGTTGACGATGAAACACAGAAATTGCATCGGAGTTAAGTACAAAAGGCACAATGCCGACTTAAGTACAAGAAAACTGACTCTTCTTGCTGTCTATGTTTTGAACCATGCCTGTGAAACTAGTTATGGATTCCGATGCTTCACTTCAGGTTTACTGTATCCCTCTGACCTTCTTATTGACGATGAAACACAGAAATTGCATCGGAGTTAAATACAAATGGCACAATGCCGACTTAGGTACAAGATAACTGACTCTTCTTACTGTCTACGTTTTGAACTATTCATGTGACACTAGTTATACATTCCGATGCTTCACTTCAGGTTTACTGTATCCCTCTGACCTTCTTATTGACGATGAAACACAGATATTGCATCGGAATTAAATACAAAAGGCACAATGCCGTTAAGTACTAGAAAACTAACTCATCTTACTGTTTATGATTTGAACCATTCCTGTGACACTAGTTATAGATTCCGATGCTTCACTTCAGGTTTACTGTATCCCTCTGACCTTTTTGTCGACGATGGAACACAGAAATTGCAGCGGAATTAAATACAAAAGGCGCAATGCTGACTTAAGTACAAGAAAACTGACTCTTCTTACTGTCTATGTTTTGAACCATTCCTGTGACACTAGTTATAGATTCCGAAGCTTCACTTCAAATTTACTATATCCCTCTGACCTTCTTATAGACGGTGAAACACAGAAATTGCATCGGAGTTAAATACAAAAGGCACAACGCCGACTTAAATACAGGAAAACTGACTCTTCTTACAGTCTATGTTTTGAACCATTCCTGTGACACTAGTTATGGATTCCGATGCTTCACTTTAGGTTTGCTGAATCGCTCTGACCTTCTTATTGACGATGAAACACAGATATTGCATCGGTATTAAATACAAATGGCACAATGACGACCTAAGTACAAGAAAACTGACTCTTCTTACTGTCTATGTTTTGAACCATTCCTGTGACACTAGTTATAGATTCCGATGCTTCACTTCAGGTTTACTGTATTCCTCTGACCTTCTTATTGACGATGAAACACAGAAATTGCATCGGAATTAAATACAAAAGGCTCAATGCCGACATAAGTACAAGAAAACTGAGTCTTCATAGTGCCTATGTTTTGAACCATTCCTGTGACACTAGTTATAGATGCCGATGCTTCACTTCAGGTTTACTGTATCCCTCTGACCTTCTTATTAAAGATGGAACACAGATATTGCATCGGAATTAAATACAAAAGGCACAATGCCGACTAAAGTCACAAGAAAACTGACTCTTCTTACTGTCTATGATTGAACCATTCCTGTGACACTAGTAATTGGTTACGATGCTTCACTTCAGGTTTACTGTATCCCTCTGACCTTCTTATTGACGATGAAACACAGAAATTTCATCGAAATTAAATACAAAAGGCACAATGCCGACTTAAGTACAAGAAAACTGACTCTTCTTACTGTCTATGTTTTGAACCATTCCTGTGACTCTAGTTATAGATTCCGATGCTTAACCTCAGGTTTACTGTATCCCTCTGACCTTTTTATTGACGATGAAACACAGAAATTGCAACGGAATTAAATACAAAAGGCACAATGCCGACTTAAGTACAAGAAAACTGAGTCTTCTTACTGTCTATGTTTTGAACCATTCCTGTGACACTAGGTATAGATTCCGATACTTCACTTCAGGTTTACTGTATCCCTCTGACCTTCTTATTGACGCTGAAACAAAGAAATTGCATCGGAATTAAATACAAAAGGCACAATGCCGACTTAAGTACAAGAAAACTGACTCTTCTTACTGTGTATGTTTTGAACCATTCATGTGACACTAGCTATAGATTCCGATGTTTCACTTCGGGTTTACTGTATCCCTCTGACATTTTTATTGACGATGAAACACAGAAATTGCATCGGAATGAAATACAAAAGGCACAATGCCGACTTCAGTACAAGAAAACTGACTCTTCTTACTGTCTATGATTTGAACCATTCCTGTGACACTAGGTATAGATTCCGATGCTTCACTTCAGGTTTACTGTATCCCTCTGACCTTCTTATTGACGATGAAACACAGAAATTGCATCGTAATTAAATACAAAAAGCACAATGCCGACTTAAGTACAAGAAAACTGACTCTTCTTAGTGTCTATGTTTTGAACCATTCATGTGACACTAGTTATAGATTCCGATGCTTCACTTCGCGTTTACTGTATCCCTCTGACCTTTTTATTGACGATGAAACACAGAAATTGCATCTGAATGAAATACAAAAGGCACAATGCCGACTTAAGTACAAGAAAACTGACTCTTCTTACTGTCTATGCTTTGAACCATTCCTGTGACACTATTTACAGATTCCGATGCTTCACTTCAGGTTTACTGTATCCCTCTGACCTTCTTATTGACGATGAAACACAGAAATTGCATCGGAATTAAAAACAAAAGGCACAATGCCGACTTAAGTACAAGAAAACTGAGTCTTCTTACTGTCTATGTTTTGAACCATTCCTGTGACACTAGGTATAGATTCCGATGCTTCACTTCAGGTTTACTGTATCCCTCTGACCTTCTTGTTGACGATGAAACACAGAAATTGCATCGGAGTTAAGTACAAAAGGCACAATGCCGACTTAAGTACAAGAAAACTGACTCTTCTTGCTGTCTATGTTTTGAACCATGCCTGTGACACTAGTTATGGATTCCGATGCTTCACTTCAGGTTTACAGTATCCCTCTGACCTTCTTATTGACGATGAAACACAGAAATTGCATCGGAATTAAATACAAATGGCACAATGCCGACTTAAGTACAAGATAACTGACTCTTCTTACTGTCTATGTTTTGAACTATTCATGTGACACTAGTTATACATTCCGATGCTTCACTTCAGGTTTACTGTATCCCTCTGACCTTCTTATTGACGATGAAACACAGATATTGCATCGGAATTAAATACAAAAGGCACAATGCCGTTAAGTACTAGAAAACTAACTCATCTTACTGTTTATGATTTGAACCATTCCTGTGACACTAGTTATAGATTCCGATGCTTCACCTCAGGTTTACTGTATCCCTCTGACCTTTTTGTTGACGATGAAACACAGAAATTGCAGCGGAATTAAATACAAAAGGCGCAATGCTGACTTAAGTACAAGAAAACTGACTCTTCTTACTGTCTATGATTTGAACCATTTCTGTGACACTAGTTATAGATTCCGACGCTTCACTTCAAATTTACTATATCCCTCTGACCTTCTTATAGACGGTGAAACACAGAAATTGCATCGGAGTTAAATACAAAAGGCACAACGCCGACTTAAATACAGGAAAACTGACTCTTCTTACTGTCTATGTTTTGAACCATTCATGTGACACTAATTATAGATTACGATGCTTCACTTCAGGTTTACTGTATCCCTCTGACCTTCTTATTGACGATGAAGCACAGAAATTGCATCGGAATTAAATACAAAAGGAGCAATGCCGACTTAAGTGCAAGAAAACTGACACTTCTTAGTGTCTATGTTTTGAACCAATCATGTGACACTAGTTATAGATTCCGATGCTTCACTTCGGGTTTACTGTATCCCTCTGCCTTTTTATTGACGATGAAACACAAAAATTGCATCTGAATGAAATACGAAAGGCACAATGCCGACTTAAGTACAAGAAAACTGACTCTTCTTACTGTCTATGCTTTGAACCATTCCTGTGACACTATTTATGGATTCCGATGCTTCACTTCAGGTTTACTGTATCCCTCTGACCTTCGTATTGACGATGAAACACAGAAATTGCATCGGAATTAAAAACAAAAGGCACAATGCCGACTTAAGTACAAGAAAACTGACTCTTCTTACTCTCTATGCTTTGAACCATTCATGTGACACTAATTATAGATTCTGATGCTTCACTTCAGGTTTACTGTATCCCTCTGACCTTCTTATTGACGATGAAGCACATAAATTGCATTGGAATTAAATACAAAAGGCGCAATGCCGACTTAAGTGCAATAAAACTGACTCTTCTTACTGTCTATGCTTTGAACCATTCCTGTGACACTAGTTCTAGATTCCGATGCTTCACTTCAGGTTTACTGTATCCCTCTGACCTTCTTATTGACGATGAAACACAGAAATTGCATCGGAATTAAATACAAAAGGCACAATGCCGACTTAAGTACAAGAAAACTGACTCTTCTTAAACTCTATGTTTTGAACCATTCATGTGACACTAATTATAGATTCCGATGCTTCACTTCAGGTTTACTGTATCCCTCTGACATTCTTATTGACGATGAAGCACAGAAATTGCATCGGAATTGAATACAAAAGTCACAATGCCGACTTAAGTGCAAGAAAACTGACTCTTCTTACTGTCTATGTTTTCAACCATTCCTGTGACACTAGTTATAGATTCCGATGCTTCAATTCAGGTTTACTGTATCCCTCTGACCTTCTTATTGACGATGAAACACAGAAATTGCATCGGAGTTAAGTACAAAAGGCACAATGCCGACTTAAGTACAAGAAAACTGACACTTCTTGCTGTCTATGTTTCGAACCATGCCTGTGACACTAGTTATGGATTCCGATGCTTCACTTCAGGTTTACTGTTTCCCTCTGACCTTCTTATTGACGATGAAACACAGAAATTGCATCGGAATTAATTACAAATGGCACAATGCCGTCTTAAGTACAAGATAACTGACTCTTCTTACTGTCTATGATTTGAACTATTCATGTGTCACTAGTTATACATTCCGATGCTTCACTTCAGGTTTACTGTATCCCTCTGACCTTCTTATTGACGATGAAACACAGATATTGCATCAGAATTAAATACAAAAGGCACTATGCCGACTTAAGTACAAGAAAACTGACACTTCGTACTGTCTATGTTTTGAACCCTTCCTGTGACAGTAGTAATAGATTCCGATGCTTCACTTCAGGTTTACTGTATCCCTCGGACATTCTTATTGACGATGAAACACAGAAATTGCATCGTGATTAAATACAAAAGGCACAATGCCGACTTAAGTACTAGAAAACTAACTCTTGTTACTGTATATGTTTGAACCATTCCTGTGACACTAGTTATAGATTCCGATGCTTCACTTCAGTTTTACTGTATCCCTCTGACCTTTTTGTTGACGATGAAACTCAGAAATTGCATCGGAATTAAATAGAAAAGGCGCAATACCGACTTAAGTACAAGAAAACTGACTCTTCTTACTGTCTATGCTTTGAACCATTCCTGTGACACTAGTTACAGATTCCGACGCTTCACTTCAAATTTATTGTATCCCTCTGACTTTCTTATTGACGATGAAACACAGAAATTGCATCGGAATTAAATACAAAATTCACAATGCCGACTTAAGTACAAGAAAACTGACTCTTCTTACTCTCTATGTTTTGAACCATTCATGTGACACAAATTATAGATTCCGATGCTTCACTTCAGGTTCACTGTATCCCTCTGACCTTCTTATTGACGATGAAACACAGAAATTGCATCGGAATTAAGTTCAAAAGGCACAATGCCGACTTAAGTACAAGAAAACTGACTCATCTTACTGTCTTTGTTTGAACCATTCCTGTGACACTAGTTATAGATTCCGATGCTTCACTTCAGGTTTACTGTATTCCTCTGACCTTCTTATAGACGATGAAACACAGAAATTGCATCGGAGTTAAATACAAAAGGCACAACGCCGGCTTAAATACAGGAAAACTGACTCTTCTTACAGTCTATGCTTTGAACCATTCCTGTGAAGTTAGTTATAGATTCCGATGCTTCACTTTAGGTTTACTGAATCGCTCTGACCTTCTTATTGACGATGAAACACAGATATTGCATCGGTATTAAATACAAATGGCACAAAGACGACCTAAGTACAAGACAACTGACTCTTCTTACTGTCTGTGTTTTGAACCATTCCTGTGACACTAATTATAGATTCCGATGCTTCACTTCAGGTTTACTGTATTCCTCTGACCTCCTTATTGGCGATGAAACACAGAAATTGCATCGGAATTAAATACAAAAGGTTCAATGCCGACTTAAGTACAGGAGAACTGAGTCTTCATAGTGCCTATGTTTTGAACCATTCCTGTGACACTAGTTATACATGCCGATGCTTCACTTCAGGTTTACTGTATCCCTCTGACCTTCTTATTGAAGATGAAACACAGATATTGCATCGGAATTAAATACAAAAGGCACAATGCCGACTAAAGTCACAAGAAACCTGACTCTTCTTACTGTCTATGATTGAACCATTCCTGTGACACTAGTTATTGGTTCCGATGCTTCACTTTAGGTTTACTGTATCCCTCTGACCTTCTTATTGACGATGAAACACAGAAATTTCATCGGAATTAAATACAAAATGCACAATGCCGGCTTATGTACAAGAAAACTGACTCTTCTTACTGTCTATGTTTTGAACCATTCCTGTGACACTAGTTATAGATTCCGATGCTTTACTTCAGGTTTACTGTATCCCTCTGACCTTCTTATTGAAGATGAAACACAGATATTGCATCGGAATTAAATACAAAAGGCACAATGCCGACTTAAGTACAAGAAACCTGACTCTTCTTACTGTCTATGCTTTGAACCATTCCTGTGACACTAGTTATTGATTCCGATGCTTCACTTCAGGTTTACTGTATCCCTCTGACCTTCTTATTGACGATGAAACACAGAAATTGCATCGGAATTAAATACAAAAGGCACAATGCCGACTTAAGTACAAGAAAACTGACTCTTCTTACTGTCTATGTTTTGAACCATTCATGTGACATTAGTCATAGATTCCGATGCTTCACTTCGGGTTAACTGTATCCCTCTGACCTTTTTATTGACGATGAAACACAGAAATTGCATCGGAATGAAATACAAAAGGCACAATGCCGACTTAAGTACAAGATAACTGACTCTTCTTACCGTCTATGCTTTGAACCATTCCTGTGACACTAGTTATAGATTCCGATGCTTCACTTCAGGTTTACTGTATCCCTCTGACCTTCTTATTGACGATGAAACACAGAAATTGCATCGGAATTAAGTACAAAAGGCACAATGCCGACTTAAGTACAAGAAAACTGATTCTTCTAACTCTCTATGTTTTGAACCATTCATGTGACACTAATTACTGATTCCGATGCTTCACTTCAGGTTTACTGTATCCCTCTGACCTTCTTATTGACGATGAAGCACAGAAATGCATCGGAATTAAAAACAAAAGGCACAATGCCGACTTAAGTGTAATAAAACTGACTCTTCTTACTGTCTATGTTTTGAACCATTCCTGTGACACTAGATATAGATTCCGATGCTTCACTTGAGGTTTACTGTATCCCTCTGATCTTCTTATTGACGATGAAACGCAGAAATCGCATCGGAATTAAATACAAAAAGCACAATGCCGACTTAAGTACAAGAAAACTGACTCTTCTTACTGTCTATGTTTTGAACCATTCCTGTGACACTAGTTATAGATTCCGATCCTTCACTCCCGGTTTACTGTATCCCTCTGACCTTTTTATGCACGATGAAACACAGAAATTGCATTGGAATTAAATACAAAAGGCGCAATGCCGACTTGTGTACAAGAAAACTGACTCTTCTTACTGTCTATGTTTTGAACCATTCCTGTGACACTAGTCATAGATTCCGATGCTTCACTTCAGGTTTACTGTATTCCTCTGACCTTCTTATTGACCATGAAACACAGAAATTGCATCGGAATTAAATACAAAAGGCGCAATGCCGACTTAAGTGCAATAAAACTGACTCTTCTTACTGTCTATGCTTTGAACCATTCCTGTGACACTAGTTGTAGATTCCGATGCTTCACTTCAGGTTTACTGTATCCCTCTGACCTTCTTATTGACGATGCAACACAGAAATTGCATCGGAATTAAATACAAAAGGCACAATGCCGACTTAAGTTCAAGAAAACTGACTCTTATTAATCTCTATGTTTTGAACCATTCATGTGACACTAATTATACATTCCGATGCTTCACTTCAGGTTTACTGTATCCCTCTGACATTCTTATTGACGATGAAGCACAGAAATTGCATCGGAATTAATTACAAAAGGCACAATGCCGACTTAAGTGCAAGAAAACTGACTCTTCTTACTGTCTATGTTTTCAACCATTCCTGTGACACAAGTTATAGATCCCGATGCTTCAATTCAGGTTTACTGTATCCCTCTGACCTTCGTATTGACGATGAAACACAGAAATTGCATCGGAGTTAAGTACAAAAGGCACAATGCCGACTTAAGTACAAGAAAACTGACACTTCTTGCTGTCTATGTTTTGAACCATGCCTGTGACACTAGTTATGGATTCCGATGCTTCACTTCAGGTTTACTGTTTCCCTCTGACCTTCTTATTGACGATGAAACACAGAAATTGCATCGGAATTAATTACAAATGGCACAATGCCGTCTTAAGTACAAGATAACTGACTCTTCTTACTCTCTATGATTTGAACTATTCATGTGTCACTAGTTATACATTCCGATGCTTCACTTCAGGTTTACTGTATCCCTCTGACCTTCTTATTGACGATGAAACACAGATATTGCATCGGAATTAAATACAAAAGGCACTATGCCGACTTAAGTACAAGAAAACTGACTCTTCGTACTGTCTATGTTTTGAACCCTTCCTGTGACAGTAGTAATAGATTCCGATGCTTCACTTCAAGTTTACTGTATCCCTCGGACATTCTTATTGACGATGAAACACAGAAATTGCATCGTGATTAAATACAAAAGGCACAATGCCGACTTAAGTACTAGAAAACTAACTCTTGTTACTGTATATGTTTGAACCATTCCTGTGACACTAGTTATAGATTCCGATGCTTCACTTCAGTTTTACTGTATCCCTCTGACCTTTTTGTTGACGATGAAACTCAGAAATTGCATCGGAATTAAATAGAAAAGGCGCAATACCGACTTAAGTACAAGAAAACTGACTCTTCTTACTGTCTATGCTTTGAACCATTCCTGTGACACTAGTTACAGATTCCGACGCTTCACTTCAAATTTATTGTATCCCTCTGACTTTCTTATTGACGATGAAACACAGAAATTGCATCGGAATTAAGATCAAAAGGCACAATGCCGACTTAAGTACAAGAAAACTGACTCATCTTACTGTCTTTGTTTGAACCATTCCTGTGACACTAGTTATAGATTCCGATGCTTCACTTCAGGTTTACTGTATTCCTCTGACCTTCTTATAGACGATGAAACACAGAAATTGCATCGGAGTTAAATACAAAAGGCACAACGCCGGCTTAAATACAGGAAAACTGACTCTTCTTACAGTCTATGCTTTGAACCATTCCTGTGAAGTTAGTTATAGATTCCGATGCTTCACTTTAGGTTTACTGAATCGCTCTGACCTTCTTATTGACGATGAAACACAGATATTGCATCGGTATTAAATACAAATGGCACAAAGACGACCTAAGTACAAGACAACTGACTCTTCTTACTGTCTGTGTTTTGAACCATTCCTGTGACACTAATTATAGATTCCGATGCTTCACTTCAGGTTTACTGTATTCCTCTGACCTCCTTATTGGCGATGAAACACAGAAATTGCATCGGAATTAAATACAAAAGGTTCAATACCGACTTAAGTACAGGAAAACTGAGTCTTCATAGTGCCTATGTTTTGAACCATTCCTGTGACACTAGTTATACATGCCGATGCTTCACTTCAGGTTTACTGTATCCCTCTGACCTTCTTATTGAAGATGAAACACAGATATTGCATCGGAATTAAATACAAAAGGCACAATGCCGACTAAAGTCACAAGAAACCTGACTCTTCTTACTGTCTATGATTGAACCATTCCTGTGACACTAGTTATTGGTTCCGATGCTTCACTTTAGGTTTACTGTATCCCTCTGACCTTCTTATTGACGATGAAACACAGAAATTTCATCGGAATTAAATACAAAATGCACAATGCCGGCTTATGTACAAGAAAACTGACTCTTCTTACTGTCTATGTTTTGAACCATTCCTGTGACACTAGTTATAGATTCCGATGCTTTACTTCAGGTTTACTGTATCCCTCTGACCTTCTTATTGAAGATGAAACACAGATATTGCATCGGAATTAAATACAAAAGGCACAATGCCGACTTAAGTACAAGAAACCTGACTCTTCTTACTGTCTATGCTTTGAACCATTCCTGTGACACTAGTTATTGATTCCGATGCTTCACTTCAGGTTTACTGTATCCCTCTGACCTTCTTATTGACGATGAAACACAGAAATTGCATCGGAATTAAATACAAAAGGCACAATGCCGACTTAAGTACAAGAAAACTGACTCTTCTTACTGTCTATGTTTTGAACCATTCATGTGACATTAGTCATAGATTCCGATGCTTCACTTCGGGTTAACTGTATCCCTCTGACCTTTTTATTGACGATGAAACACAGAAATTGCATCGGAATGAAATACAAAAGGCACAATGCCGACTTAAGTACAAGATAACTGACTCTTCTTACCGTCTATGCTTTGAACCATTCCTGTGACACTAGTTATAGATTCCGATGCTTCACTTCAGGTTTACTGTATCCCTCTGACCTTCTTATTGACGATGAAACACAGAAATTGCATCGGAATTAAGTACAAAAGGCACAATGCCGACTTAAGTACAAGAAAACTGATTCTTCTAACTCTCTATGTTTTGAACCATTCATGTGACACTAATTACTGATTCCGATGCTTCACTTCAGGTTTACTGTATCCCTCTGACCTTCTTATTGACGATGAAGCACAGAAATGCATCGGAATTAAAAACAAAAGGCACAATGCCGACTTAAGTGTAATAAAACTGACTCTTCTTACTGTCTATGTTTTGAACCATTCCTGTGACACTAGATATAGATTCCGATGTTTCACTTGAGGTTTACTGTATCCCTCTGATCTTCTTATTGACGATGAAACGCAGAAATCGCATCGGAATTAAATACAAAAAGCACAATTCCGACTTAAGTACAAGAAAACTGACTCTTCTTACTGTCTATGTTTTGAACCATTCCTGTGACACTAGTTATAGATTCCGATCCTTCACTCCCGTTTTACTGTATCCCTCTGACCTTTTTATGCACGATGAAACACAGAAATTGCATTGGATTTAAATACAAAAGGCGCAATGCCGACTTATGTACAAGAAAACTGACTCTTCTTACTGTCTATGTTTTGAACCATTCCTGTGACACTAGTTATAGATTCCGATGCTTCACTTCAGGTTTACTGTATTCCTCTGACCTTCTTATTGACCATGAAACACAGAAATTGCATCGGAATTAAATACAAAAGGCGCAATGCCGACTTAAGTGCAATAAAACTGACTCTTCTTACTGTCTATGCTTTGTACCATTCCTGTGACACTAGTTATAGATTCCGATGCTTCACTTCAGGTTTACTGTATCCCTCTGACCTTCTTATTGACGATGCAACACAGAAATTGCATCGGAATTAAATACAAAAGGCACAATGCCGACTTAAGTTCAAGAAAACTGACTCTTCTTAATCTCTATGTTTTGAACCATTCATGTGACACTAATTATACATTCCGATGCTTCACTTCAGGTTTACTGTATCCCTCTGACATTCTTATTGACGATGAAGCACAGAAATTGCATCGGAATTAAATACAAAAGGCACAATGCCGACTTAAGTGCAAGAAAACTGACTCTTCTTACTGTCTATGTTTTCAACCATTCCTGTGACACAAGTTATAGATCCCGATGCTTCAATTCAGGTTTACTGTATCCCTCTGACCTTCTTATTGACGATGAAACACAGAAATTGCATCGGAGTTAAGTACAAAAGGCACAATGCCGACTTAAGTACAAGAAAACTGACTCTTCTTGCTGTCTATGTTTTGAACCATGCCTGTGACACTAGTTATGGATTCCGATGCTTCACTTCAGGTTTACTGTATCCCTCTGACCTTCTTATTGACGATGAAACACAGAAATTGCATCGGAAATAAATACAAGTGGCACAATGCCGACTTAAGTACAAGATAACAGACTCTTCTTACTGTCTATGTTTTGAACTATTCATGTGACACTAGTTATACATTCCGATGCATCACTTTAGGTATACTGTATCCCTCTGACCTTCTTATTGACGATGAAACACAGATATTGCATCGGAATTAAATACAAAAGGCACAATGGCGACTTAAGTACAAGAAAACTGACTCTTCGTACTGTCTATGTTTTGAACCCTTCCTGTTACACTAGTTATAGATTCCGATGCTTCACTTCAGGTTTACTGTATCCCTCGGACCTTCTTATTGACGACGAAACACAGAAATTGCATCGGAATTAAATACAAAAGGCACAATGCCGACTTAAGTACTAGAAAACTATCTCTTCTTACTGTCTATGATTTGAACCATTCCTGTGACACTACTTATAGATTCCGATGCTTCACTTCAGGTTTATTGTATCCCTCTGGCCTTTTTGTTGACGATGAAACACAGAAATTGCATCGGAATTAAATACAACAGGCGCAATGCCGACTTAAGTACAAGAAAACTGACTCTTCTTACTGTCTGTGTTTTGAACCATTCCTGTGACACTAGTTATAGATTCCGACGCTTCACTTCAAATTTACTGTATCCCTCTGACTTTCTTATTGACGATGAAACACAGAAAATGCATCGGAATTAAATACAAAATCCACAATGCCGACTTAAGTACATGAAAACTGACTCTTCTTACTCTCTATGTTTGAACCATTCATGTGACACAAATTATAGATTCCGATGCTTCACTTCAGGTTTACCGTATCCCTCTGACCTTCTTATTGACGATGAAACACAGAAATTGCATCGGAATTAAATTCAAAAGGCACAATGCCGACTTAAGTACAAGAAAACTGACTCATCTTACTGTCTTTGTTTGAACCATGACTGTGACACTAGTTATAGATTCCGATGCTTCACTTCAGGTTTACTGTATTCCTCTGACCTTCTTATAGACGATGAAACACAGAAATTCCATCGGAGTTAAATACAAAAGGCACAACGCCGACTTAAATACAGGAAAACTGACTCATCTTACAGTCTATGTTTTGAACCATTCCTGTGACACTAGTTATAGATTCCGATGCTTCACTTTAGGTTTGCTGAATCGCTCTGACCTTCTTATTGACGATGAAACACAGATATTGCATCGGTATTAAATACAAATGGCACAATGACGACCTAAGTACAAGAAAACTGACTCTTCTTACTGTCTAAATTTTGAACCATTCCTGTGACACTAGTTATAGATTCCGATGCTTCACTTCAGGTTTACTGTATTCCTCTGACCTTCTTATTGACGATGAAACACAGAAATTGCATCGGAATTAAATACAAAAGGCTCAATGCCGACTTAAGTAAAAGGAAACTGAGTCTTCATAGTGCCTATGTTTTGAACCATTCCTGTGACACTAGTTATAGATGCCGATGCTTCACTTCAGGTTTACTGCATCCCTCTGACCTTCTTATTGAAGATGAAACACAGATATTGCATCGGAATTAAATACAAAAGGCACAATGCCGACTAAAGTCACAAGAAAACTGACTCTTCTTACTGTCTATGATTGAACCATTCCTGTGACACTAGTTATTGGTTCCGATGCTTCACTTCAGGTTTACTGTATCCCTCTGACCTTCTTATTGACGATGAAATACAGAAACTTCATCGGAATTAAATACAAAAGGCACAATGCCGACTTAAGTACAAGAAAACTGACTCTTCTTACTGTCTATGTTTGAACCATTCCTGTGACACTAGTTATAGATTCCGATGCTTAACCTCAGGTTTACTGTATCCCTCTGACATTTTTATTGACGATGAAGCACAGAAATTGCAACGGAAATAAATACAAAAGGCACAATGCCGACTTAAGTACAAGAAAACTGAGTCTTCTTACTGTCTATGTTTTCAACCATTCCTGTGACACTAGGTATAGATTCCGATGCTTCACTTCAGGTTTACTGTATCCCTCTGACCTTCTTATTGACGATGAAACACAGAAATTGCATCGGAATTAAATACAAAAGGCACAATGCCAACTTAAGTACAAGAATACTGACTCGTCTTGCTGTCTATGTTTTGAACCATGCCTGTGACACTAGTTATGGATTCCCATGCTTCACTTCAGGATTACTGTATCCCTCTGACCTTCTTATTGACGATGAAACACAGAAATTGCATCGGATTTAAGTTCAAATGGCAGAATGCCGACTTAAGTACAGGATAACTGACTCTTCTTACTGTCTATGTTTTGAACTATTCATGTGACACTAGTTATACATTCCGATGCTTCACTTCAGGTTTACTGCATCCCTCTGACCTTCTTATTGACGATGAAACACAGATATTGCATCGGAATTAAATACAAAAGGCACAATGCCGACTTAAGTACAAGAAAACTGACCCTTCTTACTGTCTATGTTTTGAACCCTTCCTGTGACACTAGTTATAGATTCCGATGCTTCACTTCAGGTTTACTGTATCCCTCGGACCTTCTTATTGACGATGAAACACAGAAATTGCATCGGAATTAAATACAAAAGGCACAATGCCGACTTAAGTACTAGAAAACTAAGTCTTCTTACTGTCTATGTTTTGAACCATTCCTGTGACACTAGTTATAGATTCCGATGCTTCACTTCAGGTTTACTGTATCCCTCTGACCTTTTTGGTGACGATGAAACACAGAAATTGCGCCGGAATTAAATACAAAAGGCGCAATGCCGACTTAAGTACAAGAAAACTGACCCTTCTTACTGTCTATGTTTTGAACCATTCCTGTGACACTAGTTATAGATTCCGACGCTTCACTTCAAATTTACTGTATCCCTCTGACTTTCTTATTGACGATGAAACACAGAAATTGCATCGGAATTAAATACAAAATTCACAATGCCGACTTAAGTACAAGAAAACTGACTCTTCTTACTCTCTATGTTTTGAATCATTCATGTGACACAAATTATAGATTCCGATGCTTCACGTCAGGTTTACTGTATCCCTCTGACCTTCTTATTGACGATGAAACACAGAAATTGCATCGGAATTAAATTCAAAAGGCACAATGCCGACTTAAGTACAAGAAAACTGACTCATCTTACTGTCTTTGTTTGAACCATTCCTGTGACACTAGTTATAGATTCCGATGCTTCACTTCAGGTTTACTGTATTCCTCTGACCTTCTTATAGACGATGAAACACAGAAATTGCATCGGAGTTAAATACAAAAGGCACAACGCCGACTTAAATACAGGAAAACTGACTCTTCTTACAGTCTATGTTTTGAACAATTCCTGTGACACTAGTTATAGATTCCGATGCTTCACTTTAGGTTTGCTGAATCGCTCTGACCTTCTTATTGACAATGAAACACAGATATTGCATCGGTATTAAATACAAATGGCACAAAGACGACCTAAGTAGAAGAAAACTGACTCTTCTTACTGTCTATGTTTGAACCATTCCTGTGACACTAGTTATAGATTCCGATGCTTCACTTAAGATTTACTGTATTCCTCTGCCTTCTTATCGACGATGAAACACAGAAATTGCATCGGAATTAAATACAAAAGGCTCAATGCCGACTTAAGTACAGGAAAACTGAGTCTTCATAGTGCCTACGTTTTTAACCATTCCTTTGACACTAGTTATAGATGCCGATGCTTCACTTCAGGTTTACTGTATCCCTCTGACCTTCTTATTGAAGATGAATCACAGATATTGCATCGGAATGAAATACAAAAGGCACAATGCCGACTAAAGTCACAAGAAAACTGACTCTTCTTACTGTCTATGATTGAACCATTCCTGTGACACTAGTTATTGGTTCCGATGCTTCACTTTAGGTTTACTGTATCCCTCTGACCTTTTTATTGACGATGAAGCACAGAAATATCATCGGAATTAATTACAAAATGCTCAATGCCGGCTTATGTACAAGAAAACTGACACTTCTTACTGTCTATGTTTTGAACCATTCCTGTGACACTAGTTATAGATTCCGATGCTTTACTTCAGGTTTACTGTATCCCTCTGACCTTCTTATTGAAGATGGAACACAGATATTGCATCGGAATGAAATACAAAAGGCACAATGCCGACTTAAGTACAAGAAACCTGACTCTTCTTACTGTCTATGCTTTGAACCATTCCTGTGACACTAGTTATAGATTCCGATGCTTCACTTCAGGTTTACTGTATCCCTCTGACCTTCTTATTGACGATGAAACACAGAACTTGCATCGGAATTAAATACAAAAGGCACAATGCCGTCTTAAGTACATGAAAACTGACTCTTCTTACTGTCGATGTTTTGAACCATTCCTGTGACACTAGATATAGATTCCGATGCTTCACTTGAGGTTTACTGTATCCCTCTGATCTTCTTATTGTCGATGAAACGCCGAAATCGCATCGGAATTAAATACAAAAAGCACAATGCTGACTTAAGTACAAGAAAACTGACTCTTCTTACTGTCTATGTTTTGAACCATTCCTGTGACACTACTTATAGATTCCGATCCTTCACTTCCGGTTTACTGTATCCCTCTGACAGTTTTATGGACGATGAAACACAGAAATTGCAATGGAATTAAATACAAAAGGCGCAATGCCGACTTATGTACAAGAAAACTGACTCTTCTTACTGTCTATGTTTTGAACCATTCCTGTGACACTAGTTATAGATTCCGATGTTTAACCTCAGGTTTACTGTATCCCTCTGACCTTCTTATTGACGATGAAACACAGAAATTGCAACGGAAATAAATACAAAAGGCAAAATGCCGATTTAAGTACAAGAAAGCTGAGTCTTCTTACTGTCTATGTTTTGAACCATTCCTGTGACACTAGTTATAGATTCCGATGCTTCACTTCAGGTTTACTGTATCCCTCTGACCTTCTTATTGACGATGAAACACAGAAATTGCATCGGAATTAAATACAAAAGGCACAATGCCGACTTAAGTACAAGAAAACTGACTCTTCTTACTGTCTATGTTTTGAACCATTCATGTGACACTAGTTATAGATTCCGATGCTTCACTTCGGGTTAACTGTATCCCTCTGACCATTTTATTGACGATGAAACACAGAAATTGCATCGGAATGAAATACAAAAGGCACAATGCCGACTTAAGTACAAGAAAACTGACTCTTCTTACTGTCTATGCTTTGAACCATTCCTGTGACACTAGTTATAGATTCCGATGCTTCACTTCAGGTTTACTGTATCCCTCTGACCTTCTTATTGACGATGAAACACAGAAATTGCATCGGAATTAAGTACAAAAGGCACAATGCCGACTTAAGTACAAGAAAACTGATTCTTCTAACTCTCTATGCTTTGAACCATTCATGTGACACTAATTACTGATTCCGATGCTTCACTTCAGGTTTACTGTATCCCTCTGACCTTCTTATTGACGATGAAGCTCAGAAATGCATCGGAATTAAAAACAAAAGGCACAATGCCGACTTAAGTGTAATAAAACTGACTCTTCTTACTGTCTATGTTTTGAACCATTCCTGTGACACTAGATATAGATTCCGATGCTTCACTTGAGGTTTACTGTATCCCTCTGATCTTCTTATTGACGATGAAACGCAGAAATCGCATCGGAATTAAATACAAAAAGCACAATGCCGACTTAAGTACAAGAAAACTGACTCTTCTTACTGTCTATGTTTTGAACCATTCCTGTGACACTAGTTATAGATTCCGATATTTCACTTCCGGTTTACTGTATCCCTCTGACCTTTTTATGGACGATGAAACACAGAAATTGCATTGGAATTAAATACAAAAGGCACAATGCCGACTTATGTACAAGAAAACTGACTCTTCTTACTGTCTATGTTTTGAACCATTCCTGTGACACTAGTTATAGATTCCGATGCTTCACTTCAGGTTTACTGTATTCCTCTGACCTTCTTATTGACGATGAAACACAGAAATTGCATCGGAATTAAATACAAAAGACGCAATGCCGACTTAAGTGCAATAAAACTGACTCTTCTAACTGTCTTTGCTTTGAACCATTCCTGTGACACTAGTTATAGATTCCGATGCTTCACTTCAGGTTTACTGTATCCCTCTGACCTTCTTATTAACAATGGAACACAGAAATTGCATCGGAATTAAATACAAAAGGCACAATGCCGACTTAAGTACAAGAAAACTGACTCTTCTTAATCTCTATGTTTTGAACCATTCATGTGACACTAATTATAGATTCCGATGCTTCACTTCAGGTTTACTGTATCCCTCTGACATTCTTATTGACGATGAAGCACTGAAATTGCATCGGAATTAAGTACATAAGGCACAATGCCGACTTAAGTACAAGAAAACTGACTCTTCTTGCTGTCTAAGTTTTGAACCATGCCTGTGACACTAGTTATGGATTCCGATGCTTCACTTCAGGTTTACTGTATCCCTCTGACCTTCTTATTGACGGTGAAACACAGAAATTGCATCGGAGTTAAATACAAAAGGCACAACGCCGACTTAAATACAGGAAAACTGACTCATCTTACTGTCTTTGTTTGAACCATTCGTGTGACACTAGTTATAGATTCCGATGCTTCACTTCAGGTTTATTGTATTCCTCTGACCTTCTTATAGACGATGAAACACAGAAATTGCATCGGAGTTAAATACAAATGGCACAACGCCGACTTAAATACAGGAAAACTGACTCATCTTACTGTCTTTGTTTGAACCATTCGTGTGACACTAGTTATAGATTCCGATGCTTCACTTCAGGTTTATTGTATTCCTCTGACATTCTTATTGACGATGAGGCACTGAAATTGCATCGGAGTTAAGTACAAAAGGCACAATGCCGACTTAAGTACAGGAAAACTGACTCTTCTTGCTGTCTAAGTTTTGAACCATGCCTGTGACACTAGTTATGGATTCCGATGCTTCACTTCAGGTTTACTGTATCCCTCTGACCTTCTTATTGACGGTGAAACACAGAAATTGCATCGGAATTAAATACAAATGGCACAATGCCGACTTAAGTACAAGATAACTGACTCTTCTGACTGTCTATATTTTGAACTATTCATGTGACACTAGTTATACATTCCGATGCATCACTTCAGGTTTACTGTATCCCTCTGACCTTCTTATTGACGATGAAACACAGACATTGCATCGGAATTAAATACAAAAGGCACAATGCCGACTTAAGTACAAGAAAACTGACTCTTCGTACTGTCTATGTTTTGAACCCTTCCTGTGACACTAGTTATAGATTCCGATGCTTCACGTCAGGTTTACTGTATCCCTCGGACCTTCTAATAGACGATGAAACACAGAAATTGCATCGGAGTTAAATACAAAAGGCACAACGCCGACTTAAATACAGGAAAACTGACTCATCTTACTGTCTTTGTTTGAACCATTCGTGTGACACTAGTTATAGATTCCGATGCTTCACTTCAGGTTTATTGTATTCCTCTGACCTTCTTATAGACGATGAAACACAGAAATTGCATCGGAGTTAAATACAAAAGGCACAACGCCGACTTAAATACAGGAAAACTGACTCATCTTACAGTCTATGTTTTGAACCATTCCTGTGACACTAGTTATAGATTCCGATGCTTCACTTTAGGATTGCTGAATCGCTCTGACCTTCTTATTGACGATGAAACACAGATATTGCCTCGGTATTAAATACAAATGGCACAATGACGACCTAAGTACAAGAAAACTGACTCTTCTTACTGTCTATGTTTTGAACCATTCCTGTGACACTAGTTATAGATTCCGATGCTTCACTTCAGGTTTACTGTATTCCTCTGACCTTCTTATTGACGATGAAACACAGAAATTGCATCGGAATTAAATACAAAAGGCTCAATGCCGACTTATGTACAAGAAAACTGAGTCTTTATAGTGCCTATGTTTTGAACCATTCCTGTGACACTAGTTATTGATGCCGATGCTTCACTTCAGGATTACTGTATCCCTCTGACCTTCTTATTGAAGAGGAAACACAGATATTGCATCGGAATTAAATACAAGAGGCACAATGCCGACTAAAGTCACAAGAAAACTGACTCTTCTTACTGTCTATGATCGAACCATTCCTGTGACACTAGTTATTTGTTCCGATGCTTCACTTCAGGTTTACTGTATCCCTCTGACCTTCTTATTGACGATGAAACACAGAAACTTCATCGGAATTAAATACAAAAGGCACAATGCCGACTTAAGTACAAGAAAACTGACTCTTCTTACTGTCTATGTTTTGAACCATTCCTGTGACACTAGTTATAGATTCCGATGCTTAACCTCAGGTTTACTATATCCCTCTGACCTTTTTATTGACGATGAAACACAGAAATTGCAACGGAATTAAATACAAAAGGCACAATGCCGACTTAAGTACAAGAAAACTGAGTCTACTTACTGTCTATGTTTTGAACCATTCCTGTGACACTAGGTATAGATTCCGATGCTTCACTTCAGGTTTACTGTATCCCTCTGACCTTCTTATTGACGATGAAACACAGAAATTGCATCGGAATTAAATACAAAAGGCGCAATGCCGACTTAAGTGCAATAAAACGGTCTCTTCTTACTGTCAATGCTTTGAACCATTCCTGTGACACTAGTTATAGATTCCGATGCTTCACTTCAGGTTTACTGTATCCCTCTGACCTTCTTATTGACGATGGAACACAGAAATTGCATCGGAATTAAATACAAAAGGCACAATGCCGACTTAAGTACAAGAAAACTGACTCTTCTTAATCTCTATGTTTTGAACCATTCATGTGACACTAATTATAGATTCCGATGCTTCACTTCAGGTTTACTGTTTCCCTCTGACATTCTTATTGACGATGAAGCACTGAAATTGCATCGGAATTAAATACAAAAGGCACAATGCCGACTTAAGTGCGAGAAAACTGACTCTTCTTACTGTCTATGTTTTCAACCATTCCTGTGACACTAGTTATAGATTCCGATGCTTCAATTCAGGTTTACTGTATCCCTCTGACCTTCTTATTGACGATTCAACACAGAAATTGCATTGGAGTTAAGTACAAAAGGCACAATGCCGACTTAAGTACAAGAAAACTGACTCTTCTTGCTGTCTAAGTTTTGAACCATGCCTGTGACACTAGTTATGGATTCCGATGCTTCACTTCAGGTTTTCTGTATCCCTCTGACCTTCTTATTGACGATGAAACACAGAAATTGCATCGGAATTAAATACAAATGGCACAATGCCGACTTAAGTACAAGAAAACTGACTCTTCTTACTTTCTATGTTTTGAACCATTCCTGTGACACTAGTTATAGAATCCGATGCTTAACCTCAGGTTTACTGTATCCCTCTGACCTTTTTATTGACGATGAAACACAGATATTGCAACGGAATTAAATACAAAAGGCACAAGGCCGACTTAAGTACAAGAAAACTGAGTCTTCTTACTGTCTATGTTTTGAACCATTCCTGTGACACTAGGTATAGATTCCGATGCTTCACTTCAGGTTTACTGTATCCCTCTGACCTTCTTATTGACGATGAAACACAGAAATTGCATCGGAGTTAAGTACAAAAGGCACAATGCCGACTTAAGTACAAGAAAACTGACTCTTCTTAATCTCTATGTTTTGAACCATTCATGTGACACTAATTAAAGATTCCGATGCTTCACTTCAGGTTTACTGTATCCCTCTGACATTCTTATTGACGATGAAGCACTGAAATTGCATCGGAATTAAATACAAAAGGCACAATGCCGACTTAAGTGCAAGAAAACTGACTCTTCTTACTGTCTATGCTTTCAACCATTCCTGTGACACTAGTTATAGATTCCGATGCTTCAATTCAGGTTTACTGTATCCCTCTGACCTTCTTATTGACGATGAAACACAGAAATTGCATCGGAGTTAAGTACAAAAGGCACAATGCCGACTTAAGTACAAGAAAACTGACTCTTCTTGCTGTCTAAGTTTTGAACCATGCCTGTGACACTAGTTATGGATTCCGATGCTTCACTTCAGGTTTACTGTATCCCTCTGACCTTCTTATTGACGATGAAACACAGAAATTGCATCGGAATTAAATACAAATGGCACAATGCCGACTTAAGTACAAGATAACTGACTCTTCTTACTGTCTATGTTTTGAACTATTCATGTGACACTAGTTATACATTCCGATGCATCACTTCAGGTTTACTGTATCCCTCTGACCTTCTTATTGACGATGAAACACAGACATTGCATCGGAATTAAATACAAAAGGCACAATGCCGACTTAAGTACAAGAAAACTGACTCTTCGTACTGTCTATGTTTTGAACCCTTCCTGTGACACTAGTTATAGATTCCGATGCTTCACGTCAGGTTTACTGTATCCCTCGGACCTTCTAATAGACGATGAAACACAGAAATTGCATCGGAGTTAAATACAAAAGGCACAACGCCGACTTAAATACAGGAAAACTGACTCATCTTACAGTCTATGTTTTGAACCATTCCTGTGACACTAGTTATAGATTCCGATGCTTCACTTTAGGTTTGCTGAATCGCTCTGACCTTCTTATTGACGATGAAACACAGATATTGCATCGGTATTAAATACAAATGGCACAATGACGACCTAAGTACAAGAAAACTGACTCTTCTTACTGTCTATGTTTTGAACCATTCCTGTGACAATAGTTATGGATTCCGATGCTTCACTTCAGGTTTACTGTATTCCTCTGACCTTCTTATTGACGATGAAACACAGAAATTGCATCGGAATTAAATACAAAAAGCTCAATGCCGACTTAAGTACAAGAAAACTGAGTCTTTATAGTGCCTATGTTTTGAACCATTCCTGTGACACTAGTTATAGATGCCGATGCTTCACTTCAGGTTTACTGTATCCCTCTGACCTTCTTATTGAAGATGAAACACAGATATTGCATCGGAATTAAATACAAAAGGCACAATGCCGACTGAAGTCACAAGAAAACTGACTCTTCTTACTGTCTATGATTGAACCATTCCTGTGACACTAGTTATTGGTTCCGATGCTTCACTTCAGGTTTACTGTATCCCTCTGACCTTCTTATTGACGATGAAACACAGAAACTTCATCGGAATTAAATACAAAAGGCACAATGCCGACTTAAGTACAAGAAAACTGACTCTTCTTACTGTCTATGTTTTGAACCATTCCTGTGACACTAGTTATAGATTCAGATGCATAACCTCAGGTTTACTATATCTCTCTGACCTTTTTATTGACGATGAAACACAGAAATTGCAACGGAATTAAATACAAAAGGCACAATGCCGACTTAAGTACAAGAAAACTGAGTCTTCTAACTGTCTATGTTTTGAACCATTCCTGTGACACTAGGTATAGATTCCGATGCTTCACTTCAGGTTTACTGTATCCCTCTGACCTTCTTATTGACGATGAAACACAGAAATTGCATCGGAATTAAATACAAAAGGCACAATGCCGACTTAAGTACAAGAAAACTGACTCTTCTTAATCTCTATGTTTTGAACCATTCATGTGACACTAATTATAGATTCCGATGCTTCACTTCGGGTTTACTGTATCCCTCTGACCCTTTTATTGACGATGAAACACAGAAATTGCATCGAAATGAAATACAAAAGGCACAATGCCGACTTAAGTACAAGGAAACTGACTCTTCTTACTGTCTATGCTTTGAACCATTTCTGTGACACCATTTATAGATTCCGATGCTTCACTTCAGGTTTACTGTATCCCTCTGACCTTCTTATTGACGATGAAACACAGAAATTGCATCGGAATGAAATACAAAAGGCACAATGCCGACTTAAGTACAAGAAAACTGACTCTTCTTACTCTCTATGTTTTGAACCATTCATGTGACACTAATTATAGATTCCGATGCTTCACTTCAGGTTTACTGTATCCCTCTGACCTTCTTATTGACGATGAAGCACAGAAATTGCATCGGAATTAAATACAAAAGGCGCAATGCCGACTTAAGTGCAATAAAACTGACTCTTCTTACTGTCTATGCTTTGAACCATTCCTGTGACACTAGTTATAGATTCCGATGCTTCACTTCAGGTTTACTGTATCCCTCTGACCTTCTTATTGACGATGAAACACAGATATTGCATCGGAATTAAATACAAAAAGCACAATGCCGACTTAAGTACAAGAAAACTTACTCTTCTTAATCTCCATGCTTTGAACCATTCATGTGACACTTATTATAGATTCCGATGCTTCACTTCAGGTTTACTGTATCCCTCTGACCTTCTTATTGACGATGAAACACAGATATTGCATCGGAATTAAATACAAAAAGCACAATGCCGACTTAAGTACAAGAAAACTTACTCTTCTTAATCTCCATGCTTTGAACCATTCATGTGACACTAATTATAGATTCCGATGCTTCACTTCAGGTTTACTGTATCCCTCTGACCTTCTTATTGACGATGAAGCACAGAAATTGCATCGGAATTAAATACAAAAGGCACAATGCCGACTTAAGTGCAAGAAAACTGACTCTTCTTACTGTCTATGTTTTGAACCATTCCTGTGACACTAGTTATAGATTCCGATGCTTCACTTTAGGTTCGCTGAATCGCTCTGACCTTCTTATTGACGATGAAACACAGATCTTGCATCGGTATTAAATACAAATGGCACAATGACGACCTAAGTACAAGAAAACTGACTCTTCTTACTGTCTATGTTTTGAACCATTCCTGTGACACTAGTTATAGATTCCGATGCTTCACTTCAGGTTTACTGTATTCCTCTGACCTTCTTATTGACGATGAAACACAGAAATTGCATCGGAATTAAATACAAAAGGCTCAATGCCGACTTAAGTACAAGAAAACTGAGTCTTTATAGTGCCTATGTTTTGAACCATTCCTGTGACACTAGTTATAGATGCCGATGCTTCACTTCAGGTTTACTGTATCCCTCTGACCTTCTTATTGAAGATGAAACACAGATATTGCATCGGAATTAAATACAAATGGCACAATGCCGACTAAAGTCACAAGAAAACTGACTCTTCTTACTGTCTATGATTGAACCATTCCTGTGACACTAGTTATTGGTTCCGATGCTTCACTTCAGGTTTACTGTATCCCTCTGACCTTCGTATTGACGATGAAACACAGAAACTTCATCGGAATTAAATACATAAGGCACAATGCCGACTTAAGTACAAGAAAACTGACTCTTCTTACTGTCTATGTTTTGAACCATTCCTGTGACACTTGTTTTAGATTCCGATGCTTAACCTCAGGTTTACTGTATCCCTCTGACCTTTTTATTGACGATGAAACACAGAAATTGCGACGGAATTAAATACAAAAGGCACAATGCCGACTTAAGTACAAGAAAACTGAGTCGTCTTACTGTCTATGTTTTGAACCATTCCTGTGACACTAGGTATAGATTCCGATGCTTCACTTCAGGTTTACTGTATCCCTCTGACATTCTTATTGACGATGAAGCACAGAAATTGCATCGGAATTAAATACATAAGGCACAATGCCGACTTAAGTGCAAGAAAACTGACTCATCTTACTGTCTATGTTTTCAACATTCCTGTGACACTAGTTATAGATTCCGATGCTTCAATTCAGGTTTACTGTCTCCCTCTGACCTTCGTATTGACGATGAAACACAGAAATTGCATCGGAATTAAATACAAAAGGCTCAATGCCGACTTATGTACAAGAAAACTGAGTCTTTATAGTGCCTATGTTTTGAACCATTCCTGTGACACTAGTTATTGATGCCGATGCTTCACTTCAGGATTACTGTATCCCTCTGACCTTCTTATTGAAGAGGAAACACAGATATTGCATCGGAATTAAATACAAGAGGCACAATGCCGACTAAAGTCACAAGAAAACTGACTCTTCTTACTGTCTATGATCGAACCATTCCTGTGACACTAGTTATTTGTTCCGATGCTTCACTTCAGGTTTACTGTATCCCTCTGACCTTCTTATTGACGATGAAACACAGAAACTTCATCGGAATTAAATACAAAAGGCACAATGCCGACTTAAGTACAAGAAAACTGACTCTTCTTACTGTCTATGTTTTGAACCATTCCTGTGACACTAGTTATAGATTCCGATGCTTAACCTCAGGTTTACTATATCCCTCTGACCTTTTTATTGACGATGAAACACAGAAATTGCAACGGAATTAAATACAAAAGGCACAATGCCGACTTAAGTACAAGAAAACTGAGTCTACTTACTGTCTATGTTTTGAACCATTCCTGTGACACTAGGTATAGATTCGATGCTTCACTTCAGGTTTACTGTATCCCTCTGACCTTCTTATTGACGATGAAACACAGAAATTGCATCGGAATTAAATACAAAAGGCGCAATGCCGACTTAAGTGCAATAAAACGGTCTCTTCTTACTGTCAATGCTTTGAACCATTCCTGTGACACTAGTTATAGATTCCGATGCTTCACTTCAGGTTTACTGTATCCCTCTGACCTTCTTATTGACGATGGAACACAGAAATTGCATCGGAATTAAATACAAAAGGCACAATGCCGACTTAAGTACAAGAAAACTGACTCTTCTTAATCTCTATGTTTTGAACCATTCATGTGACACTAATTATAGATTCCGATGCTTCACTTCCACTTCAGGTTTACTGTTTCCCTCTGACATTCTTATTGACGATGAAGCACTGAAATTGCATCGGAATTAAATACAAAAGGCACAATGCCGACTTAAGTGCGAGAAAACTGACTCTTCTTACTGTCTATGTTTTCAACCATTCCTGTGACACTAGTTATAGATTCCGATGCTTCAATTCAGGTTTACTGTATCCCTCTGACCTTCTTATTGACGATTCAACA
The DNA here is from genome assembly GCF_021461385.2 of Schistocerca piceifrons. NCBI lineage: Eukaryota > Metazoa > Arthropoda > Insecta > Orthoptera > Acrididae > Schistocerca > Schistocerca piceifrons. Next base: position 35,048 of record NW_025727618.1, read on the forward strand.
CAGAAATTGCATTGGAGTTAAGTACAAAAGGCACAATGCCGACTTAAGTACAAGAAAACTGACTCTTCTTGCTGTCTAAGTTTTGAACCATGCCTGTGACACTAGTTATGGATTCCGATGCTTCACTTCAGGTTTTCTGTATCCCTCTGACCTTCTTATTGACGATGAAACACAGAAATTGCATCGGAATTAAATACAAATGGCACAATGCCGACTTAAGTACAAGAAAACTGACTCTTCTTACTTTCTATGTTTTGAACCATTCCTGTGACACTAGTTATAGAATCCGATGCTTAACCTCAGGTTTACTGTATCCCTCTGACCTTTTTATTGACGATGAAACACAGATATTGCAACGGAATTAAATACAAAAGGCACAAGGCCGACTTAAGTACAAGAAAACTGAGTCTTCTTACTGTCTATGTTTTGAACCATTCCTGTGACACTAGGTATAGATTCCGATGCTTCACTTCAGGTTTACTGTATCCCTCTGACCTTCTTATTGACGATGAAACACAGAAATTGCATCGGAGTTAAGTACAAAAGGCACAATGCCGACTTAAGTACAAGAAAACTGACTCTTCTTAATCTCTATGTTTTGAACCATTCATGTGACACTAATTAAAGATTCCGATGCTTCACTTCAGGTTTACTGTATCCCTCTGACATTCTTATTGACGATGAAGCACTGAAATTGCATCGGAATTAAATACAAAAGGCACAATGCCGACTTAAGTGCAAGAAAACTGACTCTTCTTACTGTCTATGCTTTCAACCATTCCTGTGACACTAGTTATAGATTCCGATGCTTCAATTCAGGTTTACTGTATCCCTCTGACCTTCTTATTGACGATGAAACACAGAAATTGCATCGGAGTTAAGTACAAAAGGCACAATGCCGACTTAAGTACAAGAAAACTGACTCTTCTTGCTGTCTAAGTTTTGAACCATGCCTGTGACACTAGTTATGGATTCCGATGCTTCACTTCAGGTTTACTGTATCCCTCTGACCTTCTTATTGACGATGAAACACAGAAATTGCATCGGAATTAAATACAAATGGCACAATGCCGACTTAAGTACAAGATAACTGACTCTTCTTACTGTCTATGTTTTGAACTATTCATGTGACACTAGTTATACATTCCGATGCATCACTTCAGGTTTACTGTATCCCTCTGACCTTCTTATTGACGATGAAACACAGACATTGCATCGGAATTAAATACAAAAGGCACAATGCCGACTTAAGTACAAGAAAACTGACTCTTCGTACTGTCTATGTTTTGAACCCTTCCTGTGACACTAGTTATAGATTCCGATGCTTCACGTCAGGTTTACTGTATCCCTCGGACCTTCTAATAGACGATGAAACACAGAAATTGCATCGGAGTTAAATACAAAAGGCACAACGCCGACTTAAATACAGGAAAACTGACTCATCTTACAGTCTATGTTTTGAACCATTCCTGTGACACTAGTTATAGATTCCGATGCTTCACTTTAGGTTTGCTGAATCGCTCTGACCTTCTTATTGACGATGAAACACAGATATTGCATCGGTATTAAATACAAATGGCACAATGACGACCTAAGTACAAGAAAACTGACTCTTCTTACTGTCTATGTTTTGAACCATTCCTGTGACAATAGTTATGGATTCCGATGCTTCACTTCAGGTTTACTGTATTCCTCTGACCTTCTTATTGACGATGAAACACAGAAATTGCATCGGAATTAAATACAAAAAGCTCAATGCCGACTTAAGTACAAGAAAACTGAGTCTTTATAGTGCCTATGTTTTGAACCATTCCTGTGACACTAGTTATAGATGCCGATGCTTCACTTCAGGTTTACTGTATCCCTCTGACCTTCTTATTGAAGATGAAACACAGATATTGCATCGGAATTAAATACAAAAGGCACAATGCCGACTGAAGTCACAAGAAAACTGACTCTTCTTACTGTCTATGATTGAACCATTCCTGTGACACTAGTTATTGGTTCCGATGCTTCACTTCAGGTTTACTGTATCCCTCTGACCTTCTTATTGACGATGAAACACAGAAACTTCATCGGAATTAAATACAAAAGGCACAATGCCGACTTAAGTACAAGAAAACTGACTCTTCTTACTGTCTATGTTTTGAACCATTCCTGTGACACTAGTTATAGATTCAGATGCATAACCTCAGGTTTACTATATCTCTCTGACCTTTTTATTGACGATGAAACACAGAAATTGCAACGGAATTAAATACAAAAGGCACAATGCCGACTTAAGTACAAGAAAACTGAGTCTTCTAACTGTCTATGTTTTGAACCATTCCTGTGACACTAGGTATAGATTCCGATGCTTCACTTCAGGTTTACTGTATCCCTCTGACCTTCTTATTGACGATGAAACACAGAAATTGCATCGGAATTAAATACAAAAGGCACAATGCCGACTTAAGTACAAGAAAACTGACTCTTCTTAATCTCTATGTTTTGAACCATTCATGTGACACTAATTATAGATTCCGATGCTTCACTTCGGGTTTACTGTATCCCTCTGACCCTTTTATTGACGATGAAACACAGAAATTGCATCGAAATGAAATACAAAAGGCACAATGCCGACTTAAGTACAAGGAAACTGACTCTTCTTACTGTCTATGCTTTGAACCATTTCTGTGACACCATTTATAGATTCCGATGCTTCACTTCAGGTTTACTGTATCCCTCTGACCTTCTTATTGACGATGAAACACAGAAATTGCATCGGAATGAAATACAAAAGGCACAATGCCGACTTAAGTACAAGAAAACTGACTCTTCTTACTCTCTATGTTTTGAACCATTCATGTGACACTAATTATAGATTCCGATGCTTCACTTCAGGTTTACTGTATCCCTCTGACCTTCTTATTGACGATGAAGCACAGAAATTGCATCGGAATTAAATACAAAAGGCGCAATGCCGACTTAAGTGCAATAAAACTGACTCTTCTTACTGTCTATGCTTTGAACCATTCCTGTGACACTAGTTATAGATTCCGATGCTTCACTTCAGGTTTACTGTATCCCTCTGACCTTCTTATTGACGATGAAACACAGATATTGCATCGGAATTAAATACAAAAAGCACAATGCCGACTTAAGTACAAGAAAACTTACTCTTCTTAATCTCCATGCTTTGAACCATTCATGTGACACTTATTATAGATTCCGATGCTTCACTTCAGGTTTACTGTATCCCTCTGACCTTCTTATTGACGATGAAACACAGATATTGCATCGGAATTAAATACAAAAAGCACAATGCCGACTTAAGTACAAGAAAACTTACTCTTCTTAATCTCCATGCTTTGAACCATTCATGTGACACTAATTATAGATTCCGATGCTTCACTTCAGGTTTACTGTATCCCTCTGACCTTCTTATTGACGATGAAGCACAGAAATTGCATCGGAATTAAATACAAAAGGCACAATGCCGACTTAAGTGCAAGAAAACTGACTCTTCTTACTGTCTATGTTTTGAACCATTCCTGTGACACTAGTTATAGATTCCGATGCTTCACTTTAGGTTCGCTGAATCGCTCTGACCTTCTTATTGACGATGAAACACAGATCTTGCATCGGTATTAAATACAAATGGCACAATGACGACCTAAGTACAAGAAAACTGACTCTTCTTACTGTCTATGTTTTGAACCATTCCTGTGACACTAGTTATAGATTCCGATGCTTCACTTCAGGTTTACTGTATTCCTCTGACCTTCTTATTGACGATGAAACACAGAAATTGCATCGGAATTAAATACAAAAGGCTCAATGCCGACTTAAGTACAAGAAAACTGAGTCTTTATAGTGCCTATGTTTTGAACCATTCCTGTGACACTAGTTATAGATGCCGATGCTTCACTTCAGGTTTACTGTATCCCTCTGACCTTCTTATTGAAGATGAAACACAGATATTGCATCGGAATTAAATACAAATGGCACAATGCCGACTAAAGTCACAAGAAAACTGACTCTTCTTACTGTCTATGATTGAACCATTCCTGTGACACTAGTTATTGGTTCCGATGCTTCACTTCAGGTTTACTGTATCCCTCTGACCTTCGTATTGACGATGAAACACAGAAACTTCATCGGAATTAAATACATAAGGCACAATGCCGACTTAAGTACAAGAAAACTGACTCTTCTTACTGTCTATGTTTTGAACCATTCCTGTGACACTTGTTTTAGATTCCGATGCTTAACCTCAGGTTTACTGTATCCCTCTGACCTTTTTATTGACGATGAAACACAGAAATTGCGACGGAATTAAATACAAAAGGCACAATGCCGACTTAAGTACAAGAAAACTGAGTCGTCTTACTGTCTATGTTTTGAACCATTCCTGTGACACTAGGTATAGATTCCGATGCTTCACTTCAGGTTTACTGTATCCCTCTGACATTCTTATTGACGATGAAGCACAGAAATTGCATCGGAATTAAATACATAAGGCACAATGCCGACTTAAGTGCAAGAAAACTGACTCATCTTACTGTCTATGTTTTCAACCATTCCTGTGACACTAGTTATAGATTCCGATGCTTCAATTCAGGTTTACTGTCTCCCTCTGACCTTCGTATTGACGATGAAACACAGAAATTGCATCGGAGTTAAGTACAAAAGGCACAATGCCGACTTAAGTACAAGAAAACTGACTCTTCTTGCTGTCTATGTTTTGAACCATGCCTGTGACACTAGTTATGGATTCCGATGCTTCACTTCAGGTTTACTGTATCCCTCTGACCTTCTTATTGACGATGAAACACAGAAATTGCATCGGAATTAAATACAAGTGGCACAATGCCGACTTAAGTACAAGATAACTGACTCTTCTTACTGTCTATGTTTTGAACTATTCATGTGACACTAGTTATACATTCCGATGCATCACTTCAGGTTTACTGTATCCCTCTGACCTTCTTATTGACGATGAAACACAGATATTGCATCGGAATTAAATACAAAAGGCACAATGCCGACTTAAGTACAAGAAAACTGACTCTTCGTACTGTCTACGTTTTGAACCCTTCCTGTGACACTAGTTATAGATTCCGATGCTTCACTTCAGGTTTACTGTATCCCTCGGACCTTCTTATAGACGATGAAACACAGAAATTGCATCGGAGTTAAATACAAAAGGCACAACGCCGACTTAAATACAGGAAAACTGACTCATCTTACTGTCTTTGTTTGAACCATTCCTGTGACACTAGTTATAGATTCCGATGCTTCACTTCAGGTTTACTGTATCCCTCTGACCTTCTTATTGACGATGAAACACAGATATTGCATCGGAATTAAATACAAAAAGCACAATGCCGACTTAAGTACAAGAAAACTTACTCTTCTTAATCTCCATGCTTTGAACCATTCATGTGACACTTATTATAGATTCCGATGCTTCACTTCAGGTTTACTGTATCCCTCTGACCTTCTTATTGACGATGAAACACAGATATTGCATCGGAATTAAATACAAAAAGCACAATGCCGACTTAAGTACAAGAAAACTTACTCTTCTTAATCTCCATGCTTTGAACCATTCATGTGACACTAATTATAGATTCCGATGCTTCACTTCAGGTTTACTGTATCCCTCTGACCTTCTTATTGACGATGAAGCACAGAAATTGCATCGGAATTAAATACAAAAGGCACAATGCCGACTTAAGTGCAAGAAAACTGACTCTTCTTACTGTCTATGTTTTGAACCATTCCTGTGACACTAGTTATAGATTCCGATGCTTCACTTTAGGTTCGCTGAATCGCTCTGACCTTCTTATTGACGATGAAACACAGATCTTGCATCGGTATTAAATACAAATGGCACAATGACGACCTAAGTACAAGAAAACTGACTCTTCTTACTGTCTATGTTTTGAACCATTCCTGTGACACTAGTTATAGATTCCGATGCTTCACTTCAGGTTTACTGTATTCCTCTGACCTTCTTATTGACGATGAAACACAGAAATTGCATCGGAATTAAATACAAAAGGCTCAATGCCGACTTAAGTACAAGAAAACTGAGTCTTTATAGTGCCTATGTTTTGAACCATTCCTGTGACACTAGTTATAGATGCCGATGCTTCACTTCAGGTTTACTGTATCCCTCTGACCTTCTTATTGAAGATGAAACACAGATATTGCATCGGAATTAAATACAAATGGCACAATGCCGACTAAAGTCACAAGAAAACTGACTCTTCTTACTGTCTATGATTGAACCATTCCTGTGACACTAGTTATTGGTTCCGATGCTTCACTTCAGGTTTACTGTATCCCTCTGACCTTCGTATTGACGATGAAACACAGAAACTTCATCGGAATTAAATACATAAGGCACAATGCCGACTTAAGTACAAGAAAACTGACTCTTCTTACTGTCTATGTTTTGAACCATTCCTGTGACACTTGTTTTAGATTCCGATGCTTAACCTCAGGTTTACTGTATCCCTCTGACCTTTTTATTGACGATGAAACACAGAAATTGCGACGGAATTAAATACAAAAGGCACAATGCCGACTTAAGTACAAGAAAACTGAGTCGTCTTACTGTCTATGTTTTGAACCATTCCTGTGACACTAGGTATAGATTCCGATGCTTCACTTCAGGTTTACTGTATCCCTCTGACATTCTTATTGACGATGAAGCACAGAAATTGCATCGGAATTAAATACATAAGGCACAATGCCGACTTAAGTGCAAGAAAACTGACTCATCTTACTGTCTATGTTTTCAACCATTCCTGTGACACTAGTTATAGATTCCGATGCTTCAATTCAGGTTTACTGTCTCCCTCTGACCTTCGTATTGACGATGAAACACAGAAATTGCATCGGAGTTAAGTACAAAAGGCACAATGCCGACTTAAGTACAAGAAAACTGACTCTTCTTGCTGTCTATGTTTTGAACCATGCCTGTGACACTAGTTATGGATTCCGATGCTTCACTTCAGGTTTACTGTATCCCTCTGACCTTCTTATTGACGATGAAACACAGAAATTGCATCGGAATTAAATACAAGTGGCACAATGCCGACTTAAGTACAAGATAACTGACTCTTCTTACTGTCTATGTTTTGAACTATTCATGTGACACTAGTTATACATTCCGATGCATCACTTCAGGTTTACTGTATCCCTCTGACCTTCTTATTGACGATGAAACACAGATATTGCATCGGAATTAAATACAAAAGGCACAATGCCGACTTAAGTACAAGAAAACTGACTCTTCGTACTGTCTACGTTTTGAACCCTTCCTGTGACACTAGTTATAGATTCCGATGCTTCACTTCAGGTTTACTGTATCCCTCGGACCTTCTTATAGACGATGAAACACAGAAATTGCATCGGAGTTAAATACAAAAGGCACAACGCCGACTTAAATACAGGAAAACTGACTCATCTTACTGTCTTTGTTTGAACCATTCCTGTGACACTAGTTATAGATTCCGATGCTTCACTTCAGGTTTACTGTATTCCTCTGACCTTCTTATAGACGATGAAACACAGAAATTGCATCGGAGTTAAATACAAAAGGCACAACGCCGAATTAAATACAGGAAAACTGACTCATCTTACAGTCTATGTTTTGAACCATTCCTGTGACACTAGTTATAGATTGCGATGCTTCACTTTAGGATTGCTGAATCGCTCAGACCTTCTTATTGACGATGAAACACAGATATTGCATCGGTATTAAATACAAATGGCACAATGACGACCTAAGTACAAGAATACTGACTCTTCTTACTGTCTATGTTTTGAACCATTCCTGTGACACTAGTTATAGATTCCGATGCTTCACTTCAGGTTTACTGTATTCCTCTGAACTTCTTATTGACGATGAAACACAGAAATTGCATCGGAATTAAATACAAAAGGCTCAATGCCGACTTAAGTACAAGAAAACTGAGTCTTTATAGTGCCTATGTTTTGAACCATTAATGTGACACTAGATATAGATGCCGATGCTTCACTTCAGGTTTACTGTATCCCTCTGACCTTCTTATTGACGATGAAACACAGAAACTTCATCGGAATTAAATACAAATGGCACAATGCCGACTTATGTACAAGAAAACTGACTCTTCTTACTGTCTATGTTTTGAACCATTCCTGTGACACTAGTTATAGATTCCGATGCTTAACCTCAGGTTTACTATATCCCTCTGACCTTTTTATTGACGATGAAACACAGAAATTGCAACGGAATTAAATACAAAAGGCACAATGCCGACTTAAGTACAAGAAAACTGAGTCTTCTTACTGTCTATGTTTTGAACCATTCCTGTGACACTAGGTATAGATTCCGATGCTTCACTTCAGGTTTACTGTATCCCTCTGACCTTCTTATTGACGATGAAACACAGAAATTGCATCGGAATTAAATACAAAAGGCACAATGCCGACTTAAGTACAAGAAAACTGACTCTTCTTAATCTCTATGTTTCGAACCATTCATGTGACACTAATTATAGATTCCGATGCTTCACTTCAGGTTTACTGTGTCCCTCTGACCTTCCTATTGACGATGAAGCACAGATATTGCATCGGAATTAAATACAAAAGGCACAATGCCGACTTAAGTGCAATAAAACTGACTCTTCTTACTGTCTATGCTTTGAACCATTCATGTGACACTAGTTATAGATTCCGATGCTTCACTTCGGGTTTACTGTATCCCTCTGACCTTTTTATTGACGATGAAACACAGAAATTGCATCGAAATGAAATACAAAAGGCACAATGCCGACTTAAGTACAAGAAAACTGACTCTTCTTACTGTCTATGCTTTGAACCATTCCTGTGACACTATTTATAGATTCCGATGCTTCACTTCAGGTTTACTGTATCCCTCTGACCTTCTTATTGACGATGAAACACAGAAATTGCATCGGAATTAAATACAAAAGGCACAATGCCGACTTAAGTACAAGAAAACTGACTCTTCTTACTCTCTATGCTTTGAACCATTCATGTGACACTAATTATAGATTCCGATGCTTCACTTCAGGTTTACTGTATCCCTCTGACCTTCTTATTGACGATGAAGCACAGAAATTGCATCGGAATTAAATACAAAAGGCGCAATGCCGACTTAAGGGCAATAAAACTTACTCTTCTTGCTGTCTACGCTTTGAACCATTCCTGTGACACTAGTTATAGATTCCGATGCTTCACTTCAGGTTTACTGTATCCCTCTGACCTTCTTATTGATGATGAAACACAGATATTGCATCGGAATTAAATACAAAAAGCACAATGCCGACTTAAGTACAAGAAAACTTACTCTTCTTAATCTCTATGCTTTGAACCATTCATGTGACACTAATTAAAGATTCCGATGCTTCACTTCAGGTTTACTGTATCCCTCTGACATTCTTATTGACGATGAAGCACTGAAATTGCATCGGAATTAAATACAAAAGGCACAATGCCGACTTAAGTGCAAGAAAACTGACTCTTCTTACTGTCTATGCTTTCAACCATTCCTGTGACACTAGTTATAGATTCCGATGCTTCAATTCAGGTTTACTGTATCCCTCTGACCTTCTTATTGACGATGAAACACAGAAATTGCATCGGAGTTAAGTACAAAAGGCACAATGCCGACTTAAGTACAAGAAAACTGACTCTTCTTGCTGTCTAAGGTTTGAACCATGCCTGTGACACTAGTTATGGATTCCGATGCTTCACTTCAGGTTTACTGTATCCCTCTGACCTTCTTATTGACGATGAAACACAGAAATTGCATCGGAATTAAATACAAATGGCACAATGCCGACTTAAGTACAAGATAACTGACTCTTCTTACTGTCTATGTTTTGAACTATTCATGTGACACTAGTTATACATTCCGATGCATCACTTCAGGTTTACTGTATCCCTCTGACCTTCTTATTGACGATGAAACACAGACATTGCATCGGAATTAAATACAAAAGGCACAATGCCGACTTAAGTACAAGAAAACTGACTCTTCGTACTGTCTATGTTTTGAACCCTTCCTGTGACACTA